>NC_057813.1:664023885-664041646 GCF_018294505.1 Triticum aestivum | reverse complement strand
GCGAATCGTTTTTTTGCCCGGACGCACTTCCTTGCGTCCAAAGATGTAGCTGGTGGGTCCCAGCAGTCAGGGGGGGTGAATGGTTTTTTTTTGCCCGGACGCACTTCCTTGCGTGTGAAGATGTAGCTGGTGGGTCCCAGCTGTCAGGGGAAACGTTTTTTTCGCGAAATACAGTGGCCCGTCCGGTGGGTCCCAGTTGTCAGGTGGAGGAATAATTATTTTCCGCGTAATAAGGAGGCACTTCCTTGCTGCGGCCGTGGACCCAGCTGTCAGCCTCTCCACGTACAGTCCACGTCCGATGGAAGTCGTTCCTTGACCACGTTGACCATGCCGCGCTGAGAGCACCACGGCGGTGGACGACGGCGAGGCCTAGGAAGGGGACGACGGGGAGCCGGGGAAGACGCAACAGTGGAAGCCCGCGCGGAGAGGAGTACGAGGGTTCACTGGTTCGGCTGCGATGTGAGGCTGCCGTCGCCGCAGGTCCTGGCCAGCAGTGGGAATAGTAGGGGGCGGTGAGGCCTCCGCGACAGCACAGCCAGCCACGGGAGGTAGGAGCATGCGGCACGACCGACGCTGGTTTGGGCGGCTGGAGCAAGAACACCAGAGGTTGAAGAAGCACTACGGCCTTTGGATGGACATCGTACGATCACTGCATCTAGAATCGTTTATATCGACAAAGTTGACAAAGCCCTTGGTTTTTTTAGCAAAGACAAAGCCCTTGGTACGCGTCAACTTAGTAGGCCCACAACTCGGATTTGGCAGAGAACATATAGCCCATTTGCAATTTGTAAGAATGTACAACCCATTTTTTAATTCTAATGGAATTTACTACAGCCCATTTACAGTTCGTTAAAAGTACAGCCCAACTTCGAGCTAGGACAACGATTAATAATTTCAAACAACCGCTCAAAACATAATTAAAAAAAATACCCACTTTATGATGGGATCCAAAATATTTTTATCCGAAATTTCTACTCAGGTTAAATATAATTTCAAAATAAAGTTGTATTACATTAAAATCCAACGAAATATTACGCGCGCAACAAGTACTGAAATTAAAATTTTCAAATTCCAAAAAAATACATTTTTTAAACTAATTACGTGTTTGGTGCATAGTTACTTAAAGCCCATTTATTATTTCTTAAAGTCCATTTTCTTGTTAAGCCTAATGCATACCTCCTAGGAAAGTTTGCAGCCCAGCGGGGCGGAGAATAACAAGTTGACCCGGATATTGTGTACAACTGTCGGCCCAGTTGCATTGCTGATGTTGAAAAAAAGGCCTGTGTAGTACAGTACAACCTAACATGGTTACTCAGCCCACATTCAGCGACGCCGGAAAGGCCCAAACAAGGCTGCTGTACAACTTTTTGAAGTCACTAAGCTCAATTAATAACTTAAGAAAAAGGTTAGATTACAGTGGAACCTAATTAAAAGCTGTCACGAGAAAATAAATAATTCAACGAGTCCCACTTGTGTGTGTGCGTGTGTGTGTGTGTGTGTGTGTGCATGTGTGTGTGTGTGAGAGAGAGAGAGAGAGAGAGAGAGAGAGACCCATCGGTCGATGCTCGTAAATACATCTTTCAGCCATATGCATTGCTGATGCTCAGTAAAAACTTATATAGTTGACACAATCATATAGAACATCATAGCACACTGAACTTGCATACAAAAATTTCATGCAGGCGACACAATCAGGATGGAAGCAGTGGATCGCTACGGGAAGGGCTATGTTGAAACCAACGAAGTCGTACATAACGGTTCATCGTCTTTATCAATGACGGGGAAATATCTTGAATGTTGTGCAAAGAGAACAGACAGACAACACAATAAGTTCTGCTAGCACATTAAGTTGACGTACAACCCTTTCTAAAAAAAGTTCAGGTACAAAATTAGAACAGGTCACAATCAAATGTGTTGGCATATCAGTGCTTCACACCCATAGCTCAGATTTAACTAGTATCTGCTGACAAGATTCAGTTGTTACCTCAAATTAGAGCACATCCAGGAAGCCAGCCCTGCCTCTTCTCCCAAAGAAGCAGTGGCCTCCGCGGCATGATGGAGTAGGCCCTGTGCCATCCATCATTCTGAGAAACACGGGGAAAGTCTGACGTTGACTCCTGTAATGGACGTCATCGACGGACCCTGGCACCAGCGGCGGCGGCAGGACTTCGACTGACGGATTGACCACTTCTTCGACATGCACGAACACTCGATACAGGTACATCCCTAACATGGTCCGCGGCGGCCTTGGTGGCGAAGAATAGTACAACCCCGGTTCCTCCACCGGTATCTCAACACCAATCACCTTCGGTATGGTGGACGGCTTCTTCATCCATGCCATAACCGTCAGAGCCCAGCTGTCTGGAAGAACAAACATACTTACGAGCTCACCTCCAAGGTCGTTGATAAGCTCGTTCATGGACTCACTGTTCCAAGCATGTCGAGGCATGCCGTGGAAGGTAAGCTTTGTTAAAAACTCAAGCTCAGAGGGCACCGAGCCCCATCCTGGGTGCCACCAATCAAAGCTCACCAGCGCGCCATCACAGAACAAACACCGGGAAGATTCGAACACACGACTATAGTCGAAAGTTGTCCGGAACCTGACGAAGAAATCAGCCGGTGGCGGATAGACTTCGACGAGCAAGTCACTTATTTGGATGCCGTGCGCAATGCCAAGAGCTTTGACAAGGTCTTTTGGCGAGACGGGAGGCCGGTCGCCATTGATGGTTACCATCAGCACTTTGCCGGCAAACTGGTCGTCAAGCGCCGCCATGCCATTGTTGAGCGACAGCACACAGCGACGGAAGGCAGGACGGACCTCAGGATCTCCGGCTTGGAGATCCGCGTTGACCAGCGACATGATAGTGCGCTTGAGTATAGGGAGTACAGGAGGGGGATTTGGGGGAACTGGAGTAGGAATCGAGATTCCAGAGGTGGGGGAGGGGCGGGAGACTGGGGATGAAAAGGTAGTATGAATTTCGAGCACGCACCAATATGCTCTCGGCGCGCAAGCGCACAAAAACACTGGTGGCGCCCACATGTCGGCCTAAGAGTCCTTATTCTTTCTTTTTTGGAGAGCCCGACCTTTTTTTTCAGGATCTTTTGAGAGCCCGGCCTGAGAGTCATAATTGACCCATTTGGCATTGCGTTACTACTCGGCCCATATTCAACGACACCTCACTGGCCCAAACAAGTGTACATCATCGAAAAGACACTGAGCTCAAATTATATAACTTGAAAAAAGGAGATATACTCAGAACACTAGAGAATGGTGATGCCCTCATTTAGCCCACCAGTACTTTGAGACAATAAACAGTTCGAAACAACGATATATACAACATTCAAACACTGACTAGTGACTACTACTGACATAAACATCAAGACATGATAGTTCATAAGATGTCTTGCTACACCACCAAAACGCACCCATCTGCACCGCTCAGACTCTCGTGATCCAGACGAGAATGACATTGTAAACAGAAGCAACTATTACATAGTAAGAGTGACATAGACAAGGATGACCAAATGACAAGGAATATGCATAACAAAAGAAAGAACTACCCATCCAGAACCAGCAGCAAAGACAACAAAATCATTCAAAGAGATGATCCAACACCATCATAATTTGCAGCCCCGCTTCAGCAACCAGTGATCCGGAGACACTAGTACTCCACCCTTTTGATGCAACAGCCCAATTATCTATCAACCTGAAGGCTTGAACCACATCACTGCCTGTCGTAATTGAGACATCCAAGGATCAAAGTTAATCCGGATGCCTTTGTCATTCTCACCTTCTTTTGGCTGCAGGCTGTATCGTTGACAATCAGGGGAGTTTGCTCCCGAACTCCTAGGGCTCGCCGTGTAGACACAGTTTTCCATAGCAAACAGAGCCTCTCTGCCATCAAGGTCCTTGCCAACGGTGATCTCCTGGTTAATCGGATAATTGAGTACGAGAAACAGAGAGTGTGAACCAAGGCTGTTTACCCGCCTTCAACTAAAAAATCCTGATGGTCCCAACAAGCTGGTATCCTGCTCATAGACGTAACAGCCACTGTCCGGATACTCACGTATTTCACAGGTGCTTGTATACAGTGGGGTTTTTGCAATATAAATTTTCCGGCTCATGTGTCCGAATGATCATCAGTCTTTTGCCGTCATCTGATCGAGCGAGGAACCAATTGTGCTTCCCTGTTTTTGGCAAAGGTGGTGTGATTACAAAGGGCAGTAACTGTAGGGACACTGCATCATATCAAAAAGGACATGCATTGTTAATGTAAGATCAGCATTGTTCATAGTATGAGTAGGATAATGCAAGAAACAACATTGATATGTCCCTATTGGAACTGGGAGGAAAATACAGGGAAATGTATACTGGGTTCGAAAATATAGAAGTGCCATGCATGGTTATACTCATGTTATCTCGCAATCGATTCTTCACAGGAAACTACCATGTACGATGTACCATGTCATGCATGTTATGTAATCATGTTCTGTCCTCACAAACAAATTCTTCAAGGTAACTAACAGACCATGCATTGTTATATACTCGTGTTCTGTGGGCAAAAAAAATTGTGAGGATATTATTCTAGCCATTGATTGCTGAAGGGCGAATATAGGTATGTACACATGGTAAGCATTGCAAGATTTCACTACTTCCAAATATAGAGTTCTCCATATGCACATTTACTTCCCTAATGTATGGTTAGATGAAACCAACAGTGTGGTGCATGTTTCTACATCATGAAAATGAGGAAAACTAACATGGCCATTGATACACACTCATATTTAGTAGTAGCATATATATTATTGTAAAATAAGGATAATATCCATATATTCCTAACCGTTTGATTATTCAGGGTACAAATTGGCTGTAATGACATGGTCACAATCGCATGAATTAACTCATTCCAGATATAAATGATTTACGGCATCTCTAATACATTGCCATAGTTCTACTCAAATTTTTCTCAAACAGGGATATGCCAATCATCACAAAAAAGTTCAAACAGTGTCATGGCGTCATCATTAACATGAGATGGAAACAACTTACACGTGCCGTCCCAGCAATACATGGTGCCATCTGCTTTGTCGATCGCATAGATGATGCCATTGTGTTCAATAGCATCACAGAAGTGTGTATCAGCTTTGATGATGATCCACTGCGAGCTGGGTTCTCTCCAGCTAAAGAAGGCACCATCACAAAGATAGGCGAGTCCGCGGTCGAACAAGGCAATTAGCTTGAAGTCTGCGTAATTCCCATGTCATGTGGGCACTTGGCAGATTACAATCTTCTGCAAAACAAGGTCCGTCCAACTGACGTGTTAATCTAGATGACTTGGACCGTGATGGTAATACTCTATATAATCCAACGGAGGAAGGATAATCTCATGGGAGGTCTGGAAGTTCATGAGCACCAACTTTTTACCGTCTTCTCTGAAGGCAGCCATCCAGTGGGAGTTCATGCCGACCCAGTACATACCTGCCAAGAAGTTTCGGGTGATGGTGATCGGATCGATGTCGAGGGAAATGATGTACGGCAACCCACTACATACCTGCAAAGAAGTTTCGGCTAATGGAGATCAGATTGAAGTCGAGGGGCATCATGTACGCCTCCGTATCAAGGTGAGCCAATCTCGCAAGACCAGATAGCAGCAAGCAGGGTGTCTTGAAAAGCTTAGGCCTCGCTTCGATGATGGCCGTGTGCATGCCCCTCGAGCATGCAGCCAGCCACGGGGCGCTCAACATATCCATACACGAACAACAGAGGTCGAGGATGTCACTGGGGAGATTGCTCCAATCGCGGCTCATATGGATGCTGCGCGGTTCGCGTTCGGCCATGGTGGAGTTTGAAAGGTGGTTGTTTTGGGGGGCTTGATTTACGGGGGAGAAGGCTGTCGGTGCTGGAGCGGCTAGCGAGGGAATAGTGGTACTTGGGGAGGCGAGTGAGGTGACGGTACACGGGGGCACAGTGAGATGGAGACGGAGACGGAGAAGGAGATGGAGAAGGAGATGGAGATGGAGTGGTGCTATGGGAGCGGAGAGGGAGATGAGGCGAGGCGCCAATGTGCTGTACAACAACGGTGACAGACTACACAGTGCACATGGTGAGGCTGACTTTGGTAACCTGAACACGCTGCCTGGACTAGTGTCAGGCGCAGGGTGTTGTCACTTCACCGTGAGGACCGGATGAATAGTATTTTGACCATCAAGTGTACCACAGTTGTACTACTACTACTACTAGTAGGAACATGAGTACTCCAATATTGTATAGCGGAAATAGGTCTCCCGTGCTAGCATGCCTGTTCACTTCATCGTTCAGGTATCATCCATATTGTGAGCAGAACCAAATTCTCATGCATGCCAATCAACGCACTGCCGCGATGCATGCAGTGGTCGTTTTGGTGCATCAAGGACGGCATGCAGATCGTTCCACGCTTGAGAAGAGGAAAAATGGAAAGGTAGAACACGGCATCAGAGGAAGAGAATGCTGGCTAACGAGTCTGGGAGGGGATCGAGCAGGAAGTTAATGCTCCATGCCTAAAGGTTTTGGGAAAACCTGATTTTCATAAGGCGACTTATACTCACCTAAACGAAGGGAGTATTCCTTAACCAGAGAATGTTGTGTCTCCCACTCACGCGCTCAAAAAAAGAAGCTACAACACATTTTTTTATCTGTTTGCATAAGTCCCACCTATCAGGAAGGATGGGCACGTACACGAACAGGTACGACTCATCAGTCTACCCGCATAGCCTTTTTGTTTAGTCTACCTAGCCGTCTAATCAACTGCCTGCACGCCACTTCTCCCATTTACTTCTCCATCGCGAACCGATTCTCCTCGGCTTCTTCACCTCCCCTTCGTTTTCATTTGCATCCAAACCCCACTGTGTTCACATTGTTTTAACCTCTTTAAATAATCATCTAGTACTACTTTAGTTAGACTACAATCTAATCCTAATTCTCCAAACCATAGCCCTTCGTTCCAGCGGTTCCAAATGGCGAAAGAGATCGTGATGCAGGTTTTTAGCCCCAACATGTCCTCGTCGAAGGATCGATGCGCATAGTTGCCACCATCACCGTCCACCTAAGGGTTGTTCGGCAGTGGATCAACAATGTATACAACTCCCTCGAAAAGGTAGAGACGAGGGTCATCGGTCTCGACGCAGAGTACATGGAGCATGCCCCTGGGAAGATCCAGCGCATCGCCGTCCTTCAGCTGTGCCTCGAAGATGATGTTTTGGTGTACCACATCATACACTCGCCCTCCATACCAGGTGAGCTTCATGATTTCTTGTCTCGGGAGGACGTATACTTCTGTGGGGCAGCCATCGAAGGCGACAAACAGAAGCTCGAGCCATACAACCTTGATTTGAAAAGCATCGCTGACCTACAAACCAGAATCAAAATTCCTGTAGAAGTTTGTGATAAACAGACACCATCCCTATTCGACGTAGCAAAATTTGTGCTCGGTACAAATCTTCAGAAGGGTGACGAGACAGTGGCATTAAGGTCGTCTGGATGGGAGAATTATCCCTTGACGTACGAGCGGATAAAATATGCTACCCTCGATGCCCGTGTGAGTTTCGAGATAGCTGCAAGGTCCAAAGAGCTTGTTGCGAAGCCGTCTCCCACGGAGAATGAGAACAAGAATAAGAAGAAGAAGAAGAAGAAGAAGAAGAAGAAGAAGAAGAAGAAGAAGAAGAAGAAGAAGAAGAAAAGGCTGCACAGCAGGAGGGCATTATGGATGGATGAACTATTTCCTCTCTTGTAAAAAAAAATATTCCCTCTCGGTGTATATTGATATAGATGGACTATTTCGATGGTGTGCATGTCTTTGGAATAGAGTAGTAGCGTGGGTCCGCTTGACTATAAGGAACTATTTATCCACATATATAGCTTTCTCTGCTACTCCTTCTAGTGATCGGTATGCAGTGCATGTGTCCGTAGTCATGACAGCTTGTCCATGGAAGTTCAACTACGGTGACCATCACGTTTCATCTTGCGATTCCCACGACGCCTCTCCAACCCACGGCACCACGCCCCCCAACGTGCGCCTCACCCCTCTCGGCCGCACCGCCCCTGTGACTTTGTGTGCATGACATGTGGGCCACCTAAAATGCGGCGAGCATCAAGTTTCTACCATAGCCACACGCGATTCCCACGACACCGCTCGAACCCATGACACCACATGTCCCTCGACTTGCGGCTCACCCCTCTTGGCACCACTGCCCCTCTGCCTTCGGGAGCATTACATGTGGACCAGTCACCTATCGGGTCCACATGTTATTGACTCAAAGGCGCTGAAGCTCAGTCCCGATGGCCCTGATAGGGAAATGTAACTCCCGCGCCAGGGCTTGTGGTGCTCCCGCAGCACGAACTCGTGGCAAACTCGAGATTTGTTTCTTTACTATACATGCACGCAACAATTTAATGGACATTGTAATCTCAACATGTGATGGGGAGCTCAAAATTTGAATTTGAAACTTATAAAACGAAAAGATTCAAAACAAATAAACTGGGAGAGAGGGAGTATATCGTAGGATGTGTCCCATACAAAATAAGTCCCCTGGTTTGTCACCGCGAAGATGCGGTTAGAAAGGAGCACATCGTCTTCCTACTCATACGGCAACAAATCGGCCGCAGACAGCATGGTCTGCCTTTGACTGCCATGTGCAAGGTTCGTGCTATCTTATTCAATCTCACCGTGGTTCCATCATACCAATTCATGTGGTGGCCCGTTGCATGGCTGATCCCAATGCTGGACAAAGGTTCTATAGGAACGTTGTCACCATTGTAAATGTTGTGCAAATTGATGTTGGTACCCTCCCGTACATATGCAAGCCAATCTCCACTCGCACCGAGCCTAACCTGTGAAACAGTGGGCAGGGGGAGAATTTGGAAATGGACACGGAAGTAGTCTTTAGAATGCATTTACTACGTGATCAAACACATCTTACCTGCTCATCGGAGGAAATCCGAGGGCCCCTCAACGTCGGCATCTCAAGGGGCGTCAACTTGCAACTACGACCACGCCGCGCTGGAGAGACCCCCAAGGAAACATCCTCGTGTGTTCCACGGAACATCAAGATGCATTTGTATGAGTAGTTTATCTTGTGAGAGAAAAGGATGAACGAGGGAAGGCCTCTAGAGATAGAGATGGACACTACTACTACCAATGTGCTGGCCCGTGTGTTGCAATGGATCCAAAGTAGTAGAATAATACTTATCACGTGCTTGAAATATAAACACTATAGTTTTGATATACATGTGTCAGCAGACATGACAGCTTGTCCATGGAAGTTGAACCATGGCGACCATCACGTTTCTTGTTTCTACCACTGCCACACCCACACACGATTCCCACGACGCCGCTCCAACCCACGGCACGACGTCCCCTGACGTGGACATGGATCCTCTGATGTGGCTGTCACTGCCTTGCCCTGCCTTTCCTTCACTGACAGGTGGGCCAGCCGCATTTAAGGTCCGCATGTCATTGACTCATAGGCCGGGCACTAAGCCACTGAAGTTCGGTCCCGTGGGCCCCGAGAGGGAAATGTAACTCCTGCGGCAGGCCTTGTGGTGCTCCCACGGTATGAGCTCGTGCCAAAATTGGAATTTGTTTCTTACTACTACCAACTAGTACTAGTAAGGTACAAGTGCATTGCACGCATGAGATTCTGGTGGTTTGTGCATTATGCTTCTACATATGGAGTTTTCTGGATTCTAACATGTGGCAAAATCTGGTGGAATGTAAGGTTAGGCAAGTTTGATTAACTTAGGTGAGTGTTTGGTTCAAGCCACACCTTAGGCAAGCCACGCTAAGGCCCCACATGACATACACACAAAAAATGTGGCAAGATTCCCTTAGGCTTGCCAACTTGTGGCTCTCATTTTGAAGAACTAATAACTTTGCCTAAGCTTAGTTGTGGCAAAGTTAGTCATGAATTAAGTTCAACCATGGAGTCTTCTAGATTATACATGTGGCAGAATCTGGTGGATGATATCCAACGGCCAGTAGTGCTCGGATTTTCCATCTTTGTACCGTCGGATTGGCTTCATCCAATGACCAACTTTCAAAGTTTTTTCACACACTATATAGGGGGTATAGACATAGATGTGCTGGTCCATTGCAATGGATCCAAAGTATATCTATTTAGTGGAGTGCACTCTAAACACATTATCTATTTATTTTTCTCTAACCTTTTGTAGCCATGAAACCAAGCCACATAAGCTTCATGGGTGCCCCCCACATCATATTATTCATACTACATTGATTGAAAAAAAGATAAATCACCCAAAACAAGATCTTCCCGTTTTTTGTTCCTACGATGTTGTGCCGTGCACGTACCTACTAGTTGTGTAGTGGTAGTACTAGTAATATAGTTAGGAGTACAAACTTGGTACTAGTAGGAGTAGTACTAGTACAGAATGCTCCTACTCTATCAACGAGCCCCATCTGACACCAAATTTCTTGGCTTCCGTGTTTCTGTTTTCCAACCCGGCGGCGGGCGGGGTGTCGGTTTGCTCAACGACGGTCCCACAAGAAAGTGAAAATGCTAGGCAACACGCCTTCCCTAAGCTATGTGTCGTACCGGACGGGCCGTGGAGTACTCCCGATTCCCGGGCATGTGGGGGTGCGACGAGAACGCGGCAGGCCTTTTCCTTTTACTAGCAATGTGCCCGTGCGTTGCGACGGATCCAAAGTAGTAGAATAGTAGTATCTGTTCACAAACTTGAAATAAATCACTATTGTTTTGATATACTCCTAATATATTACTCCCTCCGTACCTAAATATTTGTCTTTTTTGAGATTTCAAATGGACTATCACATACGAATTATATAGACATATTCTAGTGTTTCTAGCAAGATGCCCGCGCGTTGCACGAAGTTGATGGAAAAGGTAAGCACAACTTATAAATTGACGGATGGAGGACTAGTTACAGTGATGCATATAATTAAGCAAAGGGATCGCACATGTCGGTATTGACTGGAACAAGAATGCAACAACACAATAAGAATTAAGGCCACGATGATGCGATCGCAGTGGTGGTTACAAAAGGCAAGAAGAAAGATGGATCCATGAACGTACGACCTACTCCTCCTCCAATTAGTGTGCTGGGCCACCGACCGACGGCTAAGGAGCGGCGGCTTTTGTGGCGAGGTTGAGGTGCTTCTCAGCAAAGGCATCCAAGGCTTCCAGCCGGTTGAGGAAGGCCAACGCCGTAGCATCCTCACTGTCCTTGTAGATACCTATGTACATGATTTGCTCATACACATGGATGTGTAGGTCGATGAATTCTTGCAGGGCGAGGCACCTCGCGACGAGCGCGAGCTCCAGGTGGACATTCTTCGTGGCGTCGGCGGGCAGTCGCAGGGCCGCCAGTGCTTGAAAGATGTTCCGGCCATGGAGGCCGATTAGGGTGGCAGGCAATGAGGAGCCCGGGCGCGCGGGCTGGAGGAGTACGACGATGTCGTCCGCGAGGTTCTTGAGGACGGTGAATGTGTTGCTGGTGGCAACGATCATCTGGTACAACTGAGAGTCGTAGTTGGCATCGACGGTGGCCATCCACCAGCCGGTCTCCAACACCGTCTGGGGACGATCCTTGGTGCCATGCCACAGGCCGGCATCGTGGACCATCTGGCGTAGCCGCTGGCCGCTCACGCGCATTGCCGCCGGCCGCTCACGCGCATCGCCACCATGGGTCTGGAGTGAGCTCTTTTGCGCTTAGTGTAGGTGCCTAGGCAAATACTTAGGTGCGTATGATGTGGTAGATGCATTGGAATGGAGGGGCACCTTTATATGAGGGCAATGAGGGCAAACTGCGTTGCATTCACATCGTGCAGCCTCTTTTCCCGGACCTCCTCCCATTACTTCCCTCATGCATTAATTAAAGGAGGATGCATTGGCCGTTCAACATATCAGGAACCGCTACTCCCTCCCTCGTCTGCATTAAAGCCGTATCGGGAACTGCGCCACCCGTTGTTAAATCGAATACTCCCTCCGTCTAGGTGAGTATTAAGTCATCTTACGAAAACCAAATAGTAAACACATAGGCATGGTGCATTAACTCTCACGTTGTTTCTTATTTTTTGACATAAATAGAGGAATCAACCAATAAGAGATGTGGGGCTTGTATGCTTTTAATGACTTGAGACTATCAAACATGACATGCAGTGGTCAGTTTGTTGCACAAAAACAAATACAACCCACGTCAGCACACACGCATCTTATAGCATCACATCCAATGGCTATAAAAGATGAATGAGACCAAATTATATCTCATCTAGATGAGTTCTAGCAAAACAGTATTAATAATACTTAGTACTCCTGCGCCATGTATCATATAGTACTTTATTTATTGCCATGTATGACACATAGTACTCAACTCTCTCTCTTTCTTCATTTAATTCTATGACACCTCATCAAAATTGCTAAGGCTAGTACCATTACAACCAGCCTTAGCAAATACTCCCTAAACATTAAGTTCTCTCATTTTCCTCTCCACCTTGGTCGCCTAGATGGAGGGAGTATACTGCGCGGGCTTTTCCTGCGCGGTAGGAGGCGGGGCAGTTCCGCCTAGTCGGTTCAACAGAGATGCGAGAAGACGAGGGAGTAGGCTACTGCAAACGTAGGGCTGTGTGATTTGACATCGAGTTACTGCTGGATAGGTGGGGCCCCATGATTTGACTTGCCATTATCATTTAAACCGCGGCGCTACAACCGGCGTGAGTCTCCCGATTCCTGACCACGTCCATACAGGTGCCTCTCCCAATGCTCCACCATGTAGTAGAGGCTGGCTCTTGCATGAGAGCCCACTTCTCCACTTTTTCCTTGCCTCTCTTTCCTCCACATATGCAAAAATGCCATGTAAAGCGCACTATTGTACTTAGGTTGGTCGTAATGGAGAGTATCATATACTAGTATCATGCATATGATACTTTTGTATGATACTACATCCATAATGCATAGTATCATGTGTTGGTATCATAGGATAGTTTATTTATTGTCATGCATGACACATAGTAGCACATCATTTAATATGATACTACAGTAAGTATCATATTATGATACTCAACTCTCTCTTTTCTTCATTTAATTCGACGTCACCTCATCAAGATTGCATAGTTGGCATGCATGATACTACTCCCATTACAAGCAGCCTTACTTGCTCCTACAGGTGCTAAGCTTGCCACATAGGCATAAAGTCTGATGTGGCAAGTTAATCAAGAAGAGAGAGACTAGTTTGGAGACCCAAGGAAGAAACGTTGCTAAGCGCGTGTACCTAGGTGAAAAGAAATTTTTGAGTCTATAGCTAATTAAATGAAGCAAACTTAGCAAAACCATTTCATTGGAAGAGGTCACTCCTTGGCAAATGCAGTAAATACTAGTACTCCCTGTGTCCTAGTGTCAAAAACGTTCTTATATTATGGGACGGAGGGAGTACGAAGAAAGAGATAGAGAGGAGTAAAAAAAATACACTTATAGCCAACCTTATAGCTAACCTTGTTGTAGTATGAGTGACTAAGTGATGACTATGTATGACATGCCAACATCAGATATCCTAACGCACCATGTTGAATCTCCAATGGCGCGACCGTGCGAGTGACGCGATGGTCGTGGTAGGCGCGGCCATGATACGGGCTGCTGGCAGCCCTTGGATCTGAGATCAAACGGTCGCATGCTAAGTTGCTGAAATTTTGCAGAATAACCCTCCAGGATAGGATATTCACCCATAGGTCTAGAATCACGCCATGCCACCGTTCGCTCTCAGATCCAAGGGCTCTTGGTAGCCCGTATCATGGGAGAATGGAAAGCCACTACCCTGTTGTTCGCATGCTGGCAGTTCGCTCCTACTCGTCCCCACACATCCTTCAATACTACGGTGGTTCGCTCCTAGTCGTCCCATCCATTCACATTACGACAGTTCCACTAATCCTAACCCTCCTCCCAAATCCATGGCGTCCCAAATCTCCACGATCGGCGGTCAGTACAAGGTTAGAACCATCACCAGCGATGAGTTCGACGTCATCTACACCCGTTCTTCCGCGACGGTGAAAGGATGCCTTTCTCGCTTCAGACGCATGTTCGAAGACTCAGATGATGAGCGGGTCGCTGGGCTAGATGTTGAGTACACCACAATCCTGGGATGAGAGAAGGATCTAAAGGACGAAGAGAGGAAGAAGCCCACCATGATCCAGGTTTGCGTGCATGACTTATGCTTGGTCTACCACATATGCCATGCCGACGTTGAATGCCTGGATTTAAGGACTTCCTCGAGAGCAACCTAGTCAAATTCGTTACTGTAGACTTTGGTAACGACAAAGAAGTCCTGGGTCGGATAGGCCTCATTGTAGGCAACACCTTCAACCTCCAGAAGAATCGGCTGGTGTCCTCTCGTCAGCCTTCAATGCTGACCCTGGCAGGAGCCATGGTTCATCCTTCGTACGTTAAACTGGAGAAACCTCATTACACGTTTCATCGTTATGCATGGCAGCGAAATGTACTAGATATAGACCACATCCACTACGCTGCAATGGATGGCTACCTTTGTTTCAATATCTACAAGGGTTGGATGAAGAGCAAGAGCCAAGTGTGCGGTTCAAGCAAAGAAGTATCGGCCAAGAGGAAGAGGGACAAGGACGAAGTCGAGGACATGGATGAGGACTCCTCCGAGTAAGGTGGCAGTGTCGTTGCTCATGGTGGTTCTAATGCAGTGTCTCCAGAAGAGTTGCAAAGTTTAATTTCAGTTGTGCTTAATTTAATTTTAGGGGTGTGTTGTGCTGAGCCCCCGGCAGAACTATGTTATCTTTCTTCTCGTTAGTTTAACTCTTCAGTATGTACATACTAGTATTTCTTACATTTCATCTTGTAGTTGGTATAGTACTACCACTCGTTTCTTCACATTATATACGTACAATATATATGTCCAACATCATATAGCCAGCAGTTTAGTTGTCAAAGAATTTCAGGGTGCTTAGTTTTGTCAAAGAATTCCAGGATGCTTAGTTTTATTTGAGGGGTGGGTTGTGCTGGACACCATTATTGTGACTAGCCTTTTTAATAGTACTATATGCATAATTTGGCGACGAGCGCTCTCTATATGTACCACCTTTTTTTAACTTCAAGTTTTTCTCCATGGCGCAATCCATCGGTACTACTGCTGTACAAAAGTATACATTTTTTAAAAGGCTAGAGGGCGGGGCAGTCTAGCTCGGTTGGTTTCACGAGAGGTGAGGGCTTTTGTGATTTAACGGCTCATTACTGCTGTCAAATCGAATAGTACTGCGCCGCCCGCTGCACGCCCGGCGCCTCCATTAAACCCCTCCGTTAAACCCGCATGCAAACCGAGAATCCTACTCCGGCCACACGTCCGTTCATGAGTGGGCCGGAATTAAATGCAACACCGCCCGAGCTCCTCCCGTCCGCCCTCAGTTTAAACGAGGCCAGACGCCGGCCAAGCTCCTACCGTCCGCCCTCTATTTACACGAGGCTAGACAGACAGCGGGCAAGAATCGCACCCCTCCGCCGCTCCCCCATCTCCTCCTTCACCATTTTCTCCACTCTTCCGATGGCTTCCGATGAGCCATTCTCCGGCATATTACCCGGCTGGGTGGCCCGCCGAGCCCTCTGGATATGGGCAAGGCCGCTCGGTTCTTCACCAACCTCGCTTGGCCCGACGGAGCCAGTTGCCGCCCCAAGTAGGCGCGTGGTTTAGCAACTCGCCGCTCCAGTTCAACTCGATGAGGAGTGGCAAGTTGCTCCATGCCGGCATGGCGGCGAGCACGCCGGTACGGGCGCCGTCACTGCCGCGTCGTACCGCGCCACCAGTGTCTGTGGTGGCCGCGCCTCCTGTGTCTGTGGGCGCGCCTCCCGTGCCTGCGACAGCGCCATGCAGGCAGAGACAGAAGCCGGGTGCATGGAGAGCGACAAGTCGGTGGCCAGCTTCTCAGTGTCCGCTGCCATCATCGAGGAGAAGTAGAACACGGGAGGCCGCCACCACTTGGGACCCATGAAGGCCACTGCCGAGGCGACGACCGCGGATTCAGGTGGTTTCTTTTGTGCTTCGTCTCTTTCGAGGACCTTTGTCGACCTCGCAAGTGTCTGTCGGATATAAGAAAGACAAAGGGATCCGCAGGCGGCCATTTAGAACTAAAATAAGCCTAGATACATCCATTTCTAGGACAAGTATTTCCGGATGGAGGGAGTATTAATTATACAAGAGAGCCGGATTGGCACCTCTTAGTTCATGTAAATGTAATGAAATCCATCATGTTTATATGAAGATCCGGCTTTTTATACGAAATCCTTCATTTATATGAAATCAGTCCGTGTTTGCATGAAATTCATTTGGTTGGTTAGAGTTGTAAAAATGTATGCCGCTGTCGTTTGATGTCGTCCTCCGTGGAAGGAAGCGGGAGGAAATTTGCCGGCTGCCGTTGGAGTTGCTCTTTATGCTGGAAATAATAGAGTGACATCCAATCCATTTGAATTAATTGCATGTATGATTGTCCCTCTATAAAAAGTTAATTGCATGTACAATGTACACGTGACTTGGAGGGTGGCTACAGCTTCATACAGAAAGTTAAAAAGAAACAAGTCCATCCTTAATCTTGTATTCTAAGTACTCTGTGGGTTTCACTGTCAGTACAGTAGCGAAAGAAGTATATATTAAATAAGTAGAGTAATATATAATATAAAAATCTAATGTTGAAAGACAGAATTCGAACTCTTGTCATCGTGTTGCGAGCATCCGGTGCTAACCATCCCAACACATTTTTGTTGTAGACCATGCTGGAGATATATCTCCATGTCTACTCTTATATATACTCCATTCGTTCCTAAATATTTGTCTTTTTCAGAATTCAAATGGACTACCAGATAAGGATGTGTATGTAGACATATTTTAAAGTGTAGATTCACTCATTTTGCTCCGTATGTCTTTTCAGGAAGGGGTCAGATTTGTCCTTCATTTATTTATGAGGTATCCAGATGGCACTCGACCGCCAAGAAAATAGGGTAACATCAAAATTATGGACTACTTTTTTGAGTATGTTGGTAAGGTCCGGTCATAGTCACTTGTTGAAATCTCTAAAAAAACAAATACTCCCTCCGTCCAGAAATACTTGTCATCAAAATGGATAAAAGGAAATGTATCTAGACGTATTTTAGTTTTAGATACATCTCTTTTTATCCATTTTGATGACAAGTATTTTCGGACGGAGGGAGTAGAAACCAGAGTTGGTGATGATGCTGTGTGTGACATCCTGCAATATAGGCCGTCGGATTTATATCTAATGGATAGAAAGAAACTATGGCAATTTTGCAAAAATATACCCACACGTCTCTCCACGTTCGCAAATAAGGCCTTCCCTCGTTCAGCCTTTTCTCTCACAAGATAAACTACTCATACAAATGCATCTTGATGTTCCGTGCAATGCACGGGCAGCTAGCTAATTTCTTTTAAAATAGTTGCTGCGGTAATTGGGTTGAAGTGATATATTTTATGTCTGCTCGAATGATTTCAGATTCACTAGTAGTAACAAAGAAAAGGTTGCCTTGTTAATTAACAGAAAGCAGGGTGAAACCTATCACATGAGGCCGGTAAAAACAAGGCACACTGGGTTCAGTGTCATCGCCACTATAGTTGTGCGCATGCAAGAAGTCTACATATCGAGGGGGCTATCGAGCGAGGCACCGAGACACAATGTTTGAGAGAGAAACCAATTGACAGATTATGATTAGATCGAGTTGTCACCCTTCT